>NC_056744.1:1011864366-1011876866 GCF_019279795.1 Protopterus annectens
AAGAGGTAATACACTGTAGCTAGAGCAAAGATGTAGCTTAACTTGCAGTGTAGCAGCACACTCACTACTAAAAGACAGTTCAACAAAAATACAAAGACAGTTCAAACAAAAATTACAGCAGTAGCACAAGAAAATACAAATTAAAGCATTTATATTTAGTTGAAGCATTTTTATATTCTCAGAGAAACCATAACATATCTCAGATAGTTTTGCAAAACTCAGTGAGAGCAGTTTTTAGCAAGTCAGTTGATGCAGTATAATCTCTATTCTAAAAATAATAAAGTCTACAAAAAAAAAGTGAACAAAAAGAGAAGTAAAAAGCAGAGCAAATAAAACAAACAAGCAAGCAGCAGCAGTTTAAATGTAAGGGTGCAGCCAGCCCAGCACATCTTGTCTAAAAGTAAAACATTTCTGCTTTAAAAAGTAATGCATTTTCTGTGTTAGCGTATTATGTAAATGTTTCTATTGTAGCATCTAATAATCAATTCCTTTCTACAGGGCATAGTTTTCATCATAGCATAGTCATCAGGGAAATTTATGCTTACTCTTTATAGTTATTGTGTTTGTCCTTCGTGATTTGGCTAACTAGAAGTAGTAACTGCAGTCAGTTTGTTTGGGCAGGTTTGATTTTGCCATTTTAAATTTTTTGTGAAATGTGAATAATGCAGAGTGGCCAAATCCTGTGTTGTGAAAATTGATTTAGGGCATTAAGGATAATTATAGCTTAAGTTTTAAAAAAGAATTTTTTTCAAAGTTTTTTCAAAAAAAAAAAAAAAAAAAAAAAAAAAAACCCTTTTTTTAAGCAAGTATAATGCAGTTTGCAGTTTTAGTGTTAGTGCTGAGGGCTGGGCTGTATTACAAGAGTTTGACCCATAACTTACCCTTGGATAGAGAACCCTCTCTGTTCACCTGTGAGAGAGAGAGAGAGTGAGAGGGGAGCAGCCCTGCTGTCCCTGGAGGAGTGGTGTCAGGCCATTAGTAGTTTATTAGCATTTTGGGGCTAATTTCTCTCTTTATTTCCCTGCTATAAAACCTGTAAAATTAGAGCGTTTTGAGCACTGGGCAGTGCCGTTAGCTGGGGGTAACTATATATAACCCAGAAAAGTCTGCTCTTCTCTTCTTTCCCTTGGAACTAGACAAACTTTCAACTTAGCAGCACAACCCATCACTTTCAGCCCAGCAGCACTTCAAAACTCAAAACTCAGCACTAATAAACCTTAGCCTAGACCCCCCTCCCCTATACTGTTGAGGAAGGACAAGCTCCTCTATTCGACTCACCCAATCAATAGTAAAAAGTTCACTGTACCCTATCCAGGCATGTCCAAAGGGCAGTTTCAGGTGTACTCTCCAGTCCAACTGGTGAATCTGGGCATTTTGAAGCAATGTTACAACTGTTTCATGTAAGCTAAGCTCTCTCAACCTAAGACTGGACCAGCCAGTCAAGAAGAGAAGGGACTTACTTGCATCACACCACCAGTCTCACACAGACCTATGTAACCAGCACCAGCAAAAAACACAGATAAATGGACAAAAACATACTCAGAGGCTCTAAATAAAAATCTGCAAAAGCAACAGAAACCTCCAAAGCAGACATCCAAGCAACCCCCCCAACACAAACCATACTTCACAAAACCAGTGTGCCACACAATCGCAGCCCTTACAGCAAAATAACATACCCAACACACTAGTAATAGGTGACTCTATAGTCAGGCACACTGATATCCCACTCACTAGGCTGAACAAGGAGAAGGTTACTGTTAGCTGCCTGTCGGGTGCCAGGATCCACCACATAACACAAGCACTCAGATCACTCCAGAACAAGTACAAATATGACTCTGTCATTGTCCATATTGGTGTGAATGACCGGAGCCGTACCTCCCTGGACTACATGAAAAGAGACATGGAGGAGCTCTCTGATCACGTAGCCCAGGCCTGTATGACCCTGACCCTGAGTAATATTCTGCACTCACCAAGAATGATACCATGGTATAAAGAAAAACATATCAATTTCAACAATTGGCTAAGCTTCTGGTGTCATTCAAAGGGGATCCAGTGTCTGTCAGCCTGGGATGACATGCTCGACAAGCCACACTGCTTTGCTAGAGATGGCTTGCACCTGTCACCCTTAGGCTTTTGAATACTGGCCAAGTCTCTTGCCACCCCCATAGTGCCTTTTTAGGCAAGGCTCAAAAGACAAACCCACCACCGTAAATAGCACAAGTGCCAAAAAACTGAGGGTAATGATACTCAGTGCCAAAAGTCTAAACCTCAAAATGCACGCACTCGAGGCACTCCTCAGCATGAAGAAAATCGACATATGTGCAGTAACAGAAACCTGGTTTAAGGCTCCAGAGAGCACCCCAGCACTACCAGGCTACAATTCATAGCATACATTTCAACCACAAAACCCGGACCGAAATACAAAAGGTGGGGGCGTATCCATATTCATCAAGGATACCCACACCTCCAGGTTAGTGACAGCACGATGCCTCAGAGATCATCCATGTGCAACTAACAATGGGCAAAACTGCAATCCAAATTGTAGCTAGCTACAGATCACCCACCATGTTTCAGGACCCTCATTCCACATTTCTGGCAACACTGGGAAACGTAAAGGTCCTACCAAACACCCTGATATTGGGTGATTTCAATTACCCAAACATTAACTGGGAGAACTACTCAAGTACTAACTCCCTTACCCAACATTTCCTAGAATTTATAAACTCTTAACACCCTGGATCAAATGGTCAACACCCCCATCAGAGGTGACAACATATTGGACCTAGTCATCACCAACATGGGTGACCTGTGTTCCACAACGGAGGTCAACCCCTCGCTGGTTAGATCTGACCATAAACTAATCACTCTGGATATCCACATTCCGCCCACACCCCTGGTCAAAGAAACCTCAGTTAAAAACTTTTCAAAAGCAAACTTCACGTTACTTAAGACTGAGGTGGAAGGTTTTAAAGCCCCCATGATAAAGGATAATGCTGTCCAAGCTGCAAAATCCTTCACAAATGAACTCTACAGGCACCTACATGAATGCATGGATTGTGCTATCCCAAGCAAAACCAAGACTCACTTCTGTAAGAAAAGGAAACCAGTCTGGTGGACCCCTGCCATAAACAAGTTATACAATAGAAAGAGGAAACTAGTACAGAAAAGAGTAAAATCCCAAGAAGGGAAGACATCCCTGATCAGCATCAGCAGGAAACTACGAGCCCTCATAAAATCATCCAAGGCTAGCTTCAAAAGAAAAATTGCGAAGGACTTCAAAGATAACCACAAGGCATTCTTTAGCTATGTCAAGAATCTAAGTGGCAATTCTCAGATCTGCTCAGAGTTAGTGAAAAATGGCACAAAATACACTGAATCGACCGATATCACCAACATCCTGGCAGACAGGTTTCAGTGCAAACTTCACCCCCCCTCTCACCCTCAAAAAGGCCCATAACCACACCAGAAGAATGTAGTGCCCCTGAAATCACAGACACTCAGGTTAAAACAGCCCTCTCCAAAGCCAAAAACACAGCATCAATGGGACTGGACGGTGTCTCAGGCTGCATCCTACACAAGCTCAAAGATGAATTAACCCCTCACTTAAACACACTGTTCAAACTCAGCCTCTCCACAGGCTACATGCCCATAGAGTGGTGCACAGCAATGGTTATTCCACTTTACAAAGGTGGAGCCACAACAGACCCCAGGACCTATCACCCTATAAGCCTGACTAGCTTGGTCTGCAAGGCTATGGAGTGCATCATCATGGATCTCATTAACAGAGACATTGGGAACCTCCAAACACTGGACCCTACCCAGTTCGGCTTTGTTAAGGGCAGATCATGCCCCCTAAACCTGGTGCACTTTTTTGAGACAGTTACCAAGGCTATAGACGAGGGAAAGGTGGTCCACACAGCCTACCTAGACCTAGCAAAGGCCTTTGGCACCATTCCCCATTCAGGTATTATAGACAAGCTCATCAGCCTGAACATGAACCCCTACGTCACGAGATGAGCTTCCAACTGGCTCACGGACAGAACCCACATGGTAAGAGTTGTGGGAGCTAGGTCTGACTCTAAACTGGTTACAAGTGGTGTTCCCCAGGGCTCAGTCCTAAGACCCCTCCTGTTCGGCATATACTTCTCAGAGGTTCAGGCTAGCACAGGAGGACTATGACTGACCAAGTTCGCAGATGACTGCAAACTAGGGGCTATAATTGACTTTCTGGCTAACACCGACATCCTCCAAAAGGGTCTCACTGAGACAGATACCTGGTGTCAAAACCATGGCCTCAAGCTATATGCCAAAAAGTGCACAGTCATCCCCTTTGTAAAAAAATATAGTACCCACAAACTACCACATAGGTGGTAGCCCCCTAAATACAGAAGACATAATAAGGGATCTGGGGACCCAAGTAGATAGTAACCGCTCGTTTGACAATCACATTGCCAAAGTGGTTAGAAATCCTTCTATGTGGTCCACCTAATCACAAAAGGGTTTGCATCCAGATAAAAAGAGGTCTTTGTGCTCCTCTATGCATCACTCATCAGACCCATATTGAGTACAACGCCCCATTTGGGATGTACCTTACAAGACACGTGCATCAGCTGGAAAGACCTCAGAAGTACCTCACCAAGAGGATCACTGGCCTCAAACAGATGCCCTATGCACCTCGACTGAAGAAACTCCAGCTGTACTGGGTTGCATACCACCTACTCAGAGGCGATCTCTGCCTGACATACAAGGCCAAGTCCAATCCAGAATTGATGGACATGCTCCACCTAAAGAAAACCATATCCCCTCAAGCCACATGCTCTAGGGATCTAAACCTCACCACAACAATTAATAGGACTTGCTCGAGGGATAGATTCCTGTCCCAGAGACCTCCCATGCTCTGGAACAAGATTCTAATCTACATTAGGCAGAGCTCCAGGCTGGTTGCCCAACACAATGCATATGAAATTCTCCAGGTGCAACTAACACTAGGTAAGACTGTAATACAAACTGTAGCTTGCTACAGATCCCCCACCATGCCCCAAGATTCTCACTACACCTTTCTAAACATACTGGAAATATTAAGATATAACCAAACACTCTAATACTGGGTGATTTCAACTACCCTGCCATTAACTGGAAAAATTACTCCTCTACCAACACCTTTGCTCAACGGTTCTTGGAATTCATAAATTCCAATGCTGTAGAGCAACTAATTCATAGTCCCACCAGGGGTACCAATATTCTAGACCTGGTCATTGCCAACATGGAAGATCGATGCTGCACACCAGTGGCCACCCCCCTTGTTGGTCAGATCAGACCATAAACTAATTACCCTTGACATCCACATCCCACCCCCATCCCCCTTTAAGGAAACCTCCATAAAGAACTTCTCCAAAGCCAACTTCATGCTTCTCAAGTCAGAAGTAACAATATTCATGACACCCATGCATATGGGAACTGGAAGTTCAACTGCTGAATCCTACACTAAGGTGCTGTACGAGCACATTCACTCATGCATGGACCGAGCCATCCCAAATAGAACCAAGATGCTGTCCTCTGAAAAAAAGAAGCCAATCTGGTGGTCCCCTGCCATAAACAAGCTGTACAACAGAAGGAAGAAACTATTACAGAAAAGAGGAAGAACCAAGGATTCAAAAAACTCCCTCACCACCCTCAGTAGAAAGCTGAGATCCCTCATAAAATCTTCCAAAGCTAGTTACGAAAACAAAATTGCCAAAGATTCCAAAGACAACCACAAGGCATTCTATAGCTATGTCAAGAATCTAAATGGCAATACTCAGAGCTGCTCTGAGCTACAGCAGAATGGCACTAGATATACTGATCCCAAGGATATTGCCAATATCCTGGCAGATAGATTCAGTGCCAACTTCACCCCCTTATTAGCCTCTAAAGGGCCCATCTCAATACTGAAAGAATGCCAAATTCCAGTAATCGTGGCCACTCAGGTAAAAAATGCAGTCTCCAAAGCCAAGAATACAGCATCCATGGGACCAGACAACATCCCAGGCTGTGTACTGCATGAACTACAAAATGAACTGGTACCTCACCTGTGTGTCATATTTAATCATAGCCTCACCTCTGGCTTCGTGCCCACAGAGTGGCGCACAGCTACAGTCATCCCACTCCACAAGGGGGGGATCCACTTTGGACCCTGAGAACTACTGTCCCATCAGTCTGACACACCTGAACTGCAAGGCCATGGAATGTATTATCATGGAACTTATAAACAAAGACATTGGCAACCCACAAACACTGGACCCCACCCAGTTTGGGTTCGTGAAGGGCTGATCTTGCCTCCTGAACCTGATCGACTTCTTCTAATCAGTCTCCAGTGCAGTGGACGATGGTAAGGTGGTTCACACAGCCTACTTGGACCTTGTCAAGGCTTTCAACACTATCCCCCACTCTGGAATCATAGATAAACTTACTAAGCTGGGCATTAATCCCTACATCATTCGATGGTTTGCAAACTGGCTTACTGACAGAACCCACACTGTAAAAGTAGCCGACTCCAAATCCAGCTCCAGACACGTGACAAGTGGTGTACCGCAGGGTTCTGTCCTGGGACCACTCTTGTTTGGCATATACTTCTCTGAAGTACAGGCCAACACTAAGGGACTCTGGCTTACAAAGTTCACTGATGACTGGAAGCTGGGAGCCATTATTGAATCCCCAAATGATGTAGATATACTACAAAAGGGCCTTACCAAAACAGATGCCTAGTGCCAGAGCCATGGGCTCAAGCTAAATGCCAAAAAATGTATAGTTGTCCCCTTTTGGAAACACCACGTACCTGTGAACTACCACATAGGTGGCAGTACACTAAACACCGAAAGTGTGATAGGAGACCTAGGGACACAGGTGGACAGTGGTCTCACCTTTGATAACCACATAGCCATAACAGTTAGTGATGAGGTGTGCTACATAGAAGGATTTTCTAAGGGCTTTTCATCCAGATAAAAAGAGGTCATTGTCCCTCTCTACTCATCCCTCATTATACCCCATTATAGAATACAATGCCCCATTTGGTATGTACCTCACAAGACATCTGCAACAACTAGAAAGGCCACAGAAATACCTCACAAAAATAATCACAGGCCTAAAGCAGATGCCTTATGCTGACCATCTAAAGAAACTCCACCTATACTCTTGTCGCATATCACCTACTCAGAGGTGAGCTCTGCCTAACATACAAGACCATGACAACCCAGAGTTGTTGGACATGCTACACTTAAAGAAATACCAATCCCTCTGAGCCACACTGTCCAGGGATCTTAACCTTGTTATCACGATGAACAGAACATGCTGGAGGTATAAGTTCCTGACCCAGAGACTCTCCATACTCTAGAATAGGCTACCCATGCATGTCAGGCAGAGTACCTCCATGGCCCTCGTCAAGAGTAACCTTGACATTTGGATGGGAGATAGGAAATTCACCCCGGGGATCACATCAGTAGCCTTGCTAGACAGGGGTCCAGGAAATTAAATATTTGTGGGAAACAATAGCCAGGGAATCGTTATGGCTAGGCTTGTATAGGCCTTGGGGCCGATAGCCTAGTACCTACCTATGAACCTATGAACCTATGAATAAACTAAAGTACTCATACTTGCCTTATGAGATAGGCATTATACCAGCTGTTTTTAAATGAACTTTTTTTTTACCAGGACTCCACTGAAAACAACAATAAAAAAAACATGCATAAATAAATAAAATATATCAGGTAGCAGCCACACAACTGATAAAAAGAATGTGAGTGTGAGAAATAACTTAGTTAGTTAACAGTACAAGAACAGCTATTCTGTTTATTATCATATCATAGTCAGCAAATAGGGGATTTTTTTCTTGCATAGTCATATTTTTTTTAAATCTGTCCTCTACTCAGTTCAAAATTATCTGAATGGTATTTTATTAATTTATGTTGTGGTGTATCATTTCATAATATCACCGTACTCCAAAGGTGAATCCACTAGATATTTGAGTGGAAGGCATGATGCTTAAAGCCAACTAGTCTGTGACTTTGTGCCTAGCGCATTACTATGTAGGGAAATGTTTGATATAAACCCTATTCTATTTCTTTGCTTTCACAGTGTGTACTTGGTCCTGTCTTCAGACTGCATAATGATAGCAGGTCCTTGAAGTGCTCACTATACTGTTTATTGCCCAAGAAAAGTAAAGTTATGAGTAGCTGCACATGACTTTATATAAAAGAAGCTGGCAGATACAGCAATTAGCACCACACAGAGTAATTTTACAGAGGAGATTTGGAAGCTAAGACTACAGAGACAAAGATTCAGAATGCAGTACTTGCTATATCACTGTTACAGTGATATAGCAAGACATGCTAACAAGAAGTGGTGGGTCTCCCTGTTCCCCTTAATGGAAATATAATAGCAACTCCTATGTCATGGCAGTTAACCAAATGAATTATGAGGTTGGGCTTCTATTAGCCAGGATGCTAATTTCATGATTTTACTTTCTGTTTTACCTGCCAGATATCTGTAGTCCTCCACACAGGTGACTGACAGTATCCTCCCTAATAGCCCGTTTATCCTGCTTCTGTAACTAGAAATGCTTTCTGAAATTTCTGGTAGCTATATCAAGTCTTCAGTTGTAATGAATAATATTTTCTCTCCACTGAATTGTTATAACTGCATTGCAAATGTAAATGTACACTTCCCAAGAATTGTACTTGACAACAGTATGTAATTGTTTTTGTGAGAACTGCTATTATTTCTTCCATGTATTTTTCTCTTTTGTATTGTTTCTATAATCATAATTGGAGCTTTTCTCCCCAGGCCTCTGCTGAAAAAAGGACTTGTATCCAGTCGAACTTTCCCAGTAAACAAATGTAAAATAAATAAAAAAATACCTTTAACGTTATCTCATGGCATGCAACAGTCTATGTTTGTTTTCACTCAGGAGCTCAACATCAACTAGAGTAGATTAGGGTACTGGATCAAAACTGGATATTACTGTTGAGTTTCAGGTTGGTTAAGGTAACTCTACATAAGTTACAATCCAGTCCTAACTCAAGTCTGTAAAGAAAGGAAAGGCTCATTGCATCTACAGCTGTCCAGGCATTCCATTTTCCATAAAACAATGACCATTCCATACCTCCAACTTGTTAACTTCCTCCCCGCTTCCTTGACCATTCTCTACTGTTATCCTTCAATCACTGATTAATTAATTAATTAGTTAATTAATACATTCATTCACTCCCAAAATCACTCATTTTTTGACGCGCACTTTACCGTCTTCAAGGTGACAGGGAACTAGAATCTATCTAGCCATGCAGCAGGTATAACGTAAGGAGT
This sequence comes from Protopterus annectens, assembly GCF_019279795.1. Lineage (NCBI taxonomy): Eukaryota > Metazoa > Chordata > Ceratodontiformes > Protopteridae > Protopterus > Protopterus annectens. The sequence continues at coordinate 1,011,873,703 of NC_056744.1, forward strand.
TAATCCTGGCTGGGCAATCACTCCATCACAGAATACACACACACACACACACACACACACACACACACACACACACACACACACATTATCACAAACCACCCACACATATATGTGGTCAGATTGGTGAGGGGTGCCAGTTCAACTTATAAAGCTCAGAATAAGTGCCTGTTCCCACCAAACACATCCATTTGGTGCACAGAGAAACAAGATGCTATCAAAGTAAAAAAAAAAAAACAGCAATCAACAGGGTCTCAGAAAATAAATTATTTTATTGAAATATCATAAAATAATTTTAGGCATTTCTCTGTTTTCCTCAGTTGAATTTAGACCCATTCAACCCTCCACTATATCTTGAAACAACCGAGTCATATCATGTAACTCAGCCAAAATGTGTGTGTGTGTGTGTGTGTGTGTGTGTGTGTGTGTGTGTGTGTGTGTGTGTGTGTGTGTGTGTGTGTGTGTGTGTGTGTGTGTGTGTGTGTGTGTGTGTGTGTGTGTGTGTGTGTGTAGGTTATCCTACCGATACACAAAGCTTGACCTCTCAAGATTCAACTGCCTGTGCTTCAAATCGCTGAAGATTGGACTTCATCTATAAGAAATTATTGTCAGTGATTTGTGCAAAATGTGATTCATTTTTCGGGGGGAATTTTCTCCTACTTTGAAGTTGGTATATATACATTAGGGGGATTTTGTTTCTGGCAAGATGTTTTCAGAGAATGCAGTTTGGGGATACAGATCCTCTGTGCATTCACTCTGATCCACTCTTAGTGGAAGCATGTGTGTACACACAGGAGTGCTAAATTTTGTTAACAGTGTTTAAACTTAACATCTCTTTTTTTTTAAGACACGTTAGTCAACAGGTATATGAAATCACATAATTCCAGGGGTGTAGAAATGTGCTGTTTCCCCAGTATTCTGCAAGCTTGAAGTTTTTATATATAATTAGCAGGGGTGTGGGGGTCCAGGGGGTTGCTTCCCTGCATAAAATTATGTTTTAAACTTTTTTGTGTGTGATTTTACTTACATGCTCCAAGGATATATATTCCTTGGGGTGCATGCATAGTGATGCATCAACATTTATTTTGTCATCGTCATTGGTGACATCAACATTTTGGTATTTCCATTATTTTTATTTTATATATATATATATATATATATATATATATATATATATATATATAGATATATATATATATATATATATATATATATATATATATATATATATATATATATATATATATATATATATATATAGATATAGATATATATATATATATCTTTATATATTTCCCTTCAAATAATCAAGCTTAACTTATATGCTCAATCCTAAAAGCTCTAATAACAAAATATCAAAAGACTAAAAGAAACAAAGCACCTGTTTTTTGCAAGAGGGAAGTCACCCTGCACCCCCCACACACCCTGCTAATTATACATACCAACTTGAAGATTGTACCACAGTGGGGAAAGGAGCAATATCCCAATCTGCACTGGGCCACAATCCTGCACAGTGCAAGTGCAATTCTCTTCAACCTTTGATGTTTCATTTTTCTACCTTTTAGGTACAAATATGTGGATTACACTCATGAGCATTCAGTTATTTGACAGGAAACCACACTTATACATATATATATATATATATATATATATATATATATATATATATATATATATATATATATACATATATATATATATATATATATATATATATATATATATATATATATATATATATATATATATATATATATATACACATACAGATATGACTTTGTAATGAATAATCTCTGGTGAGTTTGACTGAAACACAAAAGATCGAACAAACGCATCTATGATTACCATTAATCGCCACTAAAATTATCACACAAAAGTAACCGCAAGTGTAAACCAAAAGGTTAAATTTGCTATTATAAAAAGTAAAATAAAAAAAATAGTTTTTACTTTGAGGGTTTGATCCCCCCACCGTGAAAATTAAATATATTACCTCCAGGGTTGCAAAAAGTCAAAAAAGGGCAAAACCCTTAAATTTTGTTGTGACAATGAGAGGTATTGCCAGCTATGCCAGGAAAAGTAGGGCAGTGGATGTGTAACATATGCCAGCACAGCTAACTGGAATTTTGTAAAGAATTATATGTCATTCATATATCAAACTGACTTGTAAAGCTGCTTGTGTTAAAAATTTACCAACAGTGTGTCCTGCTGGACAGAAAAATAAATGGTCATGCATTATTGTAACTGTTTAAATGTACATGTTTTAATAGAGGATACTGGAAGAGAAAATGTTAAACTTAAACTTTGAAAACAGTTTGGAATTAAATTATCTAACTTAGACTGTAAAGATTGTATCTTACAGTTCTCAGTGCAGCTATAGACAAAAAGTCTGCACTAGAAATCTTCTTGCATTGCCATTGGGGTGAACTAATTGCTGCTCTGGAAGGGTGGAGTTTTGAAATTGTTTTATGACTTCCAGGAGCTGCAACAGATCTTACCAAGGTTGTGTATGTGTGTACTATTAACACATATGTGCTAAATCCTGACAGATTCTAGCCAAGGGGGAAGCATGGGAACGATACGTCAGATGACCAGATGTATGTGATGTCATTCTGTAATCCATCACTAAAAATAATGTTTAATACTAGGTAAGACTGAAGCCTCAGAGCACTCTGTTTTGTAACCTGACATAGAAGGATTTTTCACCTACTTCATCTTGCCTTGCTCTAGTATGTAACTAGGGAATAATAATTCTTTAGATCAGTCAGGAAAATATAGTGAGATTAGTTAAGTATTCTTTGTCTGTAACTGTGTGAAACTGTCCACCTGTGTTATTTTTAATGTTTCCTGTGAATGAAACTCTGGTGTTTATTGTAAATAGATAATTAGTATTTTCATGGTCTTTTATCATTTATTATTAAATACATTTAAATGTTTCATTGTAGCTGGTCCTTTAGAGAATATTTTAACCTTTGAGAGTACTTATATCTATTAGTGACATGGTGGCCACTCCTGAAAGCCTGGCTGTTTGATCAGTATTACCATTTGTTGTTGTGTCTTTCGGCTTTTCCCGGTTGGGGGTCGCCACAGCGGAACTCCGGTCCGCTAATGATTGGCAGTTGATTTTTACATGCTGAGTTGCCAGCCTTAATGCACAACCTTCAATGAAG